>NC_136716.1:24259700-24299700 GCF_936440315.1 Barbus barbus
ACTGAGGCTCATTGTCAGTTTCATATGAACCTAAGTGAATCTGAAGAAGCTTCTCTGTTTCTGTCCCAGGATGGAGTGCACCGTTCAGGATCCAGTGGACATCTCTGGATCTTTGATTGATGTGGCCAAGCACATCGGCTCGCTCAAGTTCAGAGTATGGGAGAAGATGCAGGCCGCCGTCACATACAGTAAGAGCAAAGAAAGCCATCGTTTTTTATTATATAGGAAATATATGTTAAGGTTAGTTTCTGAATGAAATATGTAGAAATTAGGGCATAGAAATGATTAAAAATACTCTGTCTCACAAACCCAGATTTTGACACGTATCTGGTTTGACTTGATCCTTTAGCGGCAGGTAATTCTGAAATTGAATCAAATTAAATTAAATAAAATACAAGTTCCTTTGTTGAACTAATATTTAAATATTTCACTAGTTAACTAATATCTAATATTAGATATTACTGCAACAGAAGAGGCCATGAGCACTGATGATATGGCATTAATAGAAGCAAATCAAGAATATTTCCTATTATTTTAGTAGTATTGACTGAAAGAAACTTCATATTCTTCATATTCCTTTAGTTAAATATTTAGATTTTACATGCAATGCAATAAACTAATAAAATAAAGATACTCAACATTAACTAATTTTTTCACAATTAGTTA
The DNA here is from genome assembly GCF_936440315.1 of Barbus barbus. Lineage (NCBI taxonomy): Eukaryota > Metazoa > Chordata > Actinopteri > Cypriniformes > Cyprinidae > Barbus > Barbus barbus. The sequence goes on from NC_136716.1 coordinate 24,260,367, forward strand.
CAAAGAAATGGCAAGTAACATTAAATAAATACATAAACACTGATGTTTCTGTTACAGAACTACAAGACATCACAACATTCCTCGGTGTATAAATCTGTAATTGATAATAAAATAAAATGACGTACATTTATTTAAAATACAATAAAATAAAGAAATATATATAAAATTATAAACTCAGTTTCCATTAAATAAAAAACAAAAAAGTGTTGGCTGTGTTTTATATGTTCAAAAGTAGCAAATACACTAAAAGATATTTAATGTAAAAATTATTTTTCACAATTAATTACAAAGGCAAGTGATACATTAAATTAAACAATATGCTGAAGTAGACAGACTGAATGGTATTTTCATGTGAAACGTACTTACAATCATATTTTTTGTCATCATCATCAATCATCAGTTTGTTTTCTTTCATCATTTTTTTTCAGTGTAGCTACTGATTATTTCACAAACTACAATTTAGGTAGAATTTAAATTTTTGTTTATGAATATCCCGTTTAATCACTTGCAACTGCCTTAAAACTGATCTTGCCAGTGACCAAACTCTGAATACTTGTCAAACCTTCAGCTCCCGTGATCCTCGACCCCAACACCGCAGACGTCTGTGTGGCTCTGTCTGAAGACCTCACCACCATCCGCTACACCGAGGAAGACCAGCAGGTCCCGGACAACCCCGAGCGCTTCTGCTTCTACGAGTGCGTCCTGGGCTCCGAGGGCTTGGGCTCCGGCCGGCACAGCTGGGACGTGGAGGTGGGTGACTGCAGCGAGTGGGCGCTGGGGGTGGTGAGAGAAAGCGTGCTGCGTAAAGAGTGGTTCCCGCCGAGCCCCGAGCGTGGCATGTGGACCATCTGCCTGCACGGAGGAGAGTATCGTGCGCGGACGGTCAACAGCGCTCCTCTGCCGCTCAAGAAGAAACCTCAGAAGATTCGGGTTCAGCTCGACTGGGAGGCCGGCAGAGTCATGTTCTCGGACGCCGGAGACAACTCTCTGCTCTACAAGTACAAGCACAAGTTTACAGAAAAAGTGTTTCCGTATTTCTCCAACACATGTAAAAGATATCCACTGCATATTTTAGCGGAGAAGGTGTCTGTGTACACGGAGTAGACATTTCATTACTGACAATTTTCTGAGCCGGAAGGACTGAAGTAGCCTAGTACAAGAATGACTTAGAGATACACTAACGGTCAAAAGTTTTTTAAAGAAGTCTCTTCTGCTCACCAAGCCTGCGTTTATTTGATCCAAAGTACAGCAAAAACATAAAAGGTTGAAATATTTGTAATATTTAAAATAACTTTCTATTTGAATATATTTTAAAATGTAATTTATTTGTGATTTCAAAGCTGAATTTTTAGCATCATTACTCCAGTCACGTGACCCTTCAGAAATCATTCTAATATTTTGATTTGCTGCTCAAAAAACATTTATTATTATTATGTTGAAAACAGCAGAGTAGAATTTTTTTCAGGTTTCTTACTTTCTTTGATGAATATAAAGTTCAGAAGAACAGCATTTATCTTTTTTTTTGTAACATTGTCTTTATCATCACTTTTGATCAATTTAAAGCATCCTTGCTAAATAAAAGTATTAATTTCTGTAAGTTTTCCCTCCAAAAAGAAGACTCCAAGCAGACTCCAAGCTTTTGAATGGTATGGTGTATAACGTTACAAAAGCTTTTTTTTTTTTTTGAGTAATGATTCTGAAAATGTAGCTTTGATCATAGGATTAAATTAAATTTTTAAATATATTCAAATAGAAAGCAGTTATTTTAAATAGTAAAACTATTTCAGTTTGGATCAAATAAATGAATGCTTGGTGATCAGAAGAGACTTCTTTAAAAAACATAAAAAATATTACTGTTCAAAAACTTTTGACTAGTGATGTAGTTCACTCAAAAATGACAGCTTTTCCATCATTTACTCACTTTTAAGTTGTTCCGAACCTTCTTTCTTTCTTTCTTTCTTTCTTTCTTTTTTGGGTGAACTATCCTTTTAACAAGGCTGATATACTTTATATAATAAATATATATATATATATCAAATATATATATTATTCAGCAAGGATGCATTCAATTTTTCCAAAGTGACTGTTTATTTTGAATCAATAATTTTCTTTTGAACTTTCTATTTATCAAAATTATAATACATTTCCACAAAAATATTATTTAGCACAACTGTTTTCAACATTGATAATAAGAAATGTTGACAATGAAGACTTTGTCATCACAGGTAGAACATACGTTTTCTATTTTATTATATTATAAAATGTAAACAAGATTTGATTTGAAAACAAATGATTATATTTCAAAATATTACTGCTGTTTTTGCAGATTAGTTTCTATAAATGCCATTTTTTGGGGGGCTGAGCTTTGAGTTCATATTGTGTAGTACAACAGACTGTTTAAATTATTAATTTAGTTTTTAATAATGTGATTTAAAAATGTGATTTTTCATTATATGAAAGTCTCTTTGGCTTAAAATACACTACTGTTCAAAGATTTGGGTAAGATTTTTAATGTTTTTTAGTTGATTAATAACACGGTAAAAACTAAAAATGATTACAGTAAAGTTGAAATAACTTTTGTGTAATTTATTCCTGTGATCAAAGCTGAATTTTCAACTTCATTACTCCAGTCTTCAGTGTCACATGATCCTTCAGAAATCATTCTAGTATGCTGATTTAAAACATTTCTTATTATCAGTGTTGAAAACAGTTGTGCTGCTTTGATACCATGATATCAGGACATAAAGTTCAAACAGTTATATGAAATAGAAATCTTTTATATATATTTATATATATATATGGCCCTATACTATAGTGCATCTGATAAATCACTAATTAGAAGTTTTGAATTTTCTCAAACCTTGTACTGAGTACAGCTGAAGAAACTTTCATTATAAAAGCATCTAATGCTTGTTGATGTGGTCTTTGTGCTGAAGCTCTGTGAACATCTCCAGCTGTCCAGCCTCATCAACCCCAGCCAATGACACGTGTTTCTGGAGAAAGCAGACACTCGCTCCCCTCGCCTCTCTTTACCTTTTCCTGTGATCATGACTTTGTGCATGCGTCTCAAGTTTGCAGAGGAGAGCCAGATTACAACATCAAGTATGTTATCATTTGCAACATCTTTCAACAGAAACTAAGAATATAAGCTTTAATAGTATGTAAACAAGCACATATCTGTGAATGTAAGATTCTGTTCAGAATATTAGATTGCTGGGGCCTGTTTCATAAAACAAGTTTACCAAATAAGCCAGGCTTATTTAGTTAGTCTGACTTATTGTCAGTTGATTTGGTTCAAAATAAGTCCGACTTACTGAAATAAATCTGGCTTATTTGGTAAACTTGTTTTATGAAACAGGCCCCAGCTTACTTATTGTGCAGTATAAATAGTCTAATTTTTTGAATAGTGGGTAAAAATCATTTTGCAACAAAACTGGTTTCAAACTGTTGTATGTTGCATTGTCATGATATTAACTTTGCGTGTTTTCTTATGTTGCATTTTTAATTCAATTAAAGAGTCTGTAATGACATCATTCATCACACTGCAAATGGAAGGTCAAGATTGGAAAACTACTGGATGCACAATATTAATAAACAGGTACTTCTAGAATAATAATAATTAAAACATTTTGACCAGTGGATCTTAGGAAAACATTAGAATTTTTGCAAACAAAGCTTGCTTTTAATAATTATTGCACTGTTGTTGTCAAAGTAAATAATACTAAATATTTAAAATTATTTTTATTCAAATATATTAACATTTATAACACTATACATGTTGTTAGTTTAATAAAACAAACAAACAAAAAGACTAGTAAACGCTGCTACAATGTGCATCATAATTTCCAATTTCATTATTCTGACTGCCACGATCATATTCTTTTTTTCATTTGCTGTTGGAACAATTGAATAAAAATATACATCAAAACGCCATCATGAAGATCTTAACAATAAAACTACAAAGGCACTATTGTGAAATGGTCACAAAATTGCAATTTTTCTTTAAACTTTTTTTTTATTGAGGACATGCAAACCATGCACAAAAATGAAAAATATTTACAGAATGAACAAGAAGGTAGAAAAGACAATCCACTGATCATTTTCAGCTTCACTGACCTTCACCTTCGACTCTGAAATATCTCACGAAAATTACATCTAATATGGAGATTTCCAGCAAATACTGGTTAAGACTACAAAAAGACTTGCATTACAGGAATATAAACCTCAAAAGAATTAAAAACGTTCATCTGGGTTCAAAAAGTGACTGTTCCTCACAGTAACACATTGGCATGTGTTGGATCTATAGATCGAGAGCACCAAACGTTGTCTTAGAAACATACAAAAAATGCATCGCTGATTGCTGTATCTGTGTGATGATGAGTCTTAGCCTTCAAAACTAAATCATGAATGCAGTTAGAGGCAGAAGTCTACAATCCTTTTTTTTGCTCTAGTCTCAGATACAACATGGACAAACTTAATAACGGTTTCTTTTTTTTATATCTTAGCACTAAGACCATCAGTAGGTAATTCTTGATTTTTCTTTAAAGCACAATGACAGAACACAGTCTCTTATAGATGAAGTGTCCTTTTTGCATCACTACTGGTGCAGAAAACCCATTTCCGCCATCGAATAAAGAATGAAAAAGGTACTTGTGACTTATCACAATTTTCTGAAAAAGTCTGAATTCTAAGAGTTTATATCTCAGAATTCAGTTTTATTCTCAGAATTCTGTTTAAATGTCACAATTCTGATTTAGTCTCATAATTCATTTTTGTTTTCTCAGAATTCCAATCTTACGTCTCATAATTCTGACTTTTTTTTTTTTTTTGCAATTGTGAGTTTGTCTTGTGATACTGAATTGTACCTCACAATTAAGTTTAATTTCCACAGTTAAATTCTTGCAAGTCAGAAATGTAACAAACTAATAGAGGAAAAGAGTCCAAATTTTGAGGAAAAAAGTTGCAATTACCTTTTAATTATTTTTTTTTATTCTGTGGCATAAACAGGCTTTCATAGAAAACACACTTCTCCTTTAAACGTCTCATCTGAATCTACATGTCGCAGGAGGAAAGCACTGGTTGAAAGGCAGTAGAATGAGATCCATTCAGTAGTTCACAAACAACAATCACTAGCCGTCTTTACGCCATCAATGCTACGCTAAAGCAGAATGGATTCTGGGTGACTCTGCTAAAAGAGCATGCTACATTATGAGTGAGTCTGACCAGAGGAGAGGCAGATTATATAGTGAATATGAATTCATGGAAAGCTATAGTGAGCTGCTGCATATATAACTTATTGGGTTGGCAGTGTGTATGGGTTTATTGGGATTAATATTTGCATGATGAAGGTAATATAAAACTGGAAGCCGGAGAAGGCGAAACGGCTGCTGTTGGATCCCCTGGTGGACGAGGTTCATGAGAGGGATGTGATATTGGAACGGCCTCCCGGTGGTGCTACAATCCTCTGTGCTGTACGCCTGGGGATGTGGTCGTCCATTTGAGTGCCTTTTGAGTGAAAAAGGGAGGATGCACAGAGTTCACTTTAATGAATATCTGCATGAGCTCAATGATGTCTACTTGATTTAGGTCACAGAGAGAGATTAAAACACTAGCTTTTAAACAGCATTGTTCTGGATGTACATTATTATTATTTTTTTACTCCATAAAGATTTGTTTTTCACTAAACGTTCAAAGCCACAAACTATGGAAGCCCATTTCCGCCAATGAATAAAAAATAAAAAAGGTTATTGCGACTTTTTATTGCGAGAAAAAAGTCATAATTGCCAGAAAAAAAGTCAGAATTGCACGTTTTTATCTCGCAATTGTGACTTTATTTCATGCAACTCTGTGAAAAAAAGTCTGAATTCTGAGATAAAGTCGCAATAACCTTTTTTTTTATTATTATTCAGTGGCGGAAACGGGCATCCATAATAAACCAATCCAACAAGTCCGAGAAGAATCACTACTTATCATTTAAATGCACACATCTTTTGTATAGTGCAGATGATATAATCATATCAAAAATAATGGTACAATATAATACTATTTACTTTTATATGTTACAATATATTTTAAGTCCATTGGCACAGAGAGCTTTTGTAGTGATTTGCGTTTTTAAAGCCATTTTTATAAACCTATAACAAAAATAGTTTTCTCAATCAAAACAATTCTCTTTTTCTTTTTTAAATTTTTGTGATTTCAATACCAGTCCCATCTTCAAGATGCTTAATTCCAAATGCTTAAACATAGCATGTATGTATAGCAAATTAAATATAGTTAAAAGTAAATATTGCTAAATGTTATATAATATAAATATAATTTATACTATATAATATAAACATGCCAATCTAAAGTTTGAGCTTGGCAAGATTTTAAATTTTCTTTTCTGCTCATCAAGACTGCAATTATTTGATCAAAAATACAGTAATATTATGAAATTTTCTTTTTCTAATTTTATTATATTTTAAAATGTCACATGATCCTTCACAAATTTAAATATGCTGATTCAGTGATCAAGAAATAGTATAAAGCTCTTTTCAGGTATTCATTTCTTTTTAAATAAAATCTTTATATACTGTATGAATATACAGTTAAACCTTTAAGTTAAAAAGTAAATAAACACATTATATAAAAAAAATACTTTATGGAGGAAATGAATGGGGTTTTTAGCTCTAGAACCCTGTTGTTTTACACTACAGCTAATACAGCAAAATCAAAGGTGCTCACCAGATAAAGTGAACCCAGATTGGTGCAGATTTCTCGCTGGCCCCGCTGGGGTCTTTCCCGGACATGAGGACCCTCTTGTGGTGGGAGTGGCCGGTACAGATTTGGTCATACTGATGACATCATGAACGGGGCCATCATAGTTTCCTCTAGGAACACCACGAGCATCAGCCATCTACAATATAAAAAATATTTGATTATGAAAGTGACCCTTGATAACACAAAAGATGAGTTTTTTTTACTTTTAAAAGTCTGTGAGGGAGGTGATCTGTTATTTGATCGCTGGGATGAGTGAGTCAGCATTCATAATCACACAGAGACATTCTCACCCTGCCTCGGGCCTTGATTCTCTTGTAGACAAAGTCCGGATAGGCTTTTCTGGGGATGAAGCGGCCTGACCCCTCTGTCACACTGAGGTTCCCGTCCTCCAGAAGGATCCTGCCCTGACTGATGACCACCACAGGGAAACCTCGGCACTCCATACCCTCAAAGATATTCACCTCCACGGTCTGCGGCGACACACACGGGTCAGAATAAGGACAGAGAAGGAGTTTGACATTTCACATCCACAAAATTCCAATGATTTAACCCAATTCTGATGAGTTTAGACAGAATCCAACTGTAGAACACGAACGGTTTCCATTCTAAACCATACGTACAATAAATACAAATAATATCGTTAATGGCTTATCTTTTCTTCCCCAGTGCAAGATGCAATTCTCATACCAGGTTGTGAGATTTGGCAGAGAAGATTTTTGTCTCCTTTGTGTTCCAGATAACAATGTCAGCATCAGATCCAACAGCGATTCGGCCTTTCCGAGGATACAGGTTGAAGATTTTTGCAGCGTTTGTGCTCGTTACCGCAACAAAATCATTCTCGTCCATTTTACCAGTTGCCTGTGTGACAAAAACATCATTGCAAACTGCTAATAAGACACATCTCCCCGTCACATATGAATGGAAGCTTCAAACATATGCATAGAAATTCATGTTTAGACTGACCTGCAATTTCATGACATAATGGCTAATAGAGGATCCAAATGTCAAAACGAATGCAAACTTTAAAGCTGTGTGGTTTGCAGTGCTGAAGTGTATAATATATACAGTATATATACTTAACATCTACATGAATTATTGTTTTTTTTTATTTAGAAGAGAAAGAGAGACTGTATTGTGAGACCGACCACAGCTTTGTCCCAGACGATGCTCATCCGCTCCTCGATGCCATTGGTCCCCTCTGGGATGAAGGTGAAGTTGTCCTTTCCAACAGCTTTCTGTGCCGTGGTGAAGGTGCAGTGAGCACTGGCTGTCAGCTGAAGATCCCCACTGAAACAGTTCATGACGGTCAGTAAGTGTAATGCTTTCTGAAGACTAAAGGCCTGATTTGTGCATATTTTGCTGACAATTAACAAATTAAAGTACAAAGATGCTGTAAGATCAATTCTATAATGACAAATGCAGTCTAACAAGAACTGCACAAATTAGTGCAAGGTTGCAAAGCAGAGCAGATGATAATTAGGTGCGAGTAATCTACTAACAACACGGGCACAAAATAGGACATGCTTTTTGGGGGGTGTTAAATAACGGCACAAATACCAGTAAACGGATGACCACAAATCTTAAATAAATCATAAATTTAGCATCTGAAATGGAAACTCCTACAAATGCATATGCAATAAGGTGAGCCGCAAAAATAAAAAAATTTTAATGCCAAAAAAGGGTTTGTGCTGATGCAAGCTGTTAGAGTAAATCTGGCTTTTAATCTTCAACTTCAAAATATTTAAAAAGATTAATATCTCATATATATCATATATAATTATTATACCATGATATTTGTGTATATATATGCATGCATATATTTGAGGGTCATATATATATATATATATATATATATATATATATGACAATGCATATATGAATGTTACAAAAGTTTTTTATTTCAAATAAATGCTGTTCTTTTGAACATCAATTCAACAAAGAATCCTGAAAAAAAAAGAAAAAAAAATGAAGCAGCATAACTTCTAAGCACTGATAATAATAAGTAATATTTCTTGGGCAGCAAATCAGCATATTATAATGATATCTGAAGGATCATGTGACACTGAAGACTGGAGTAATGATGCTGAAAATTCAGCTTTGATCACAGCAATAAATCATATTTTAAAATTTTTTAAAATTTAAACAGCTATTTAAATTATTAATTATTACTGTTTTTTTCTGCATGTTTACAAATACTTGCAGCCTTGCAAGAGGCGTACAAACCCTAATCTTTAATGCAGAGTATGTTGCTGAAAAGCTGGTGTTTGGCATGATTTTAGCTGCTCACCAGGACAGCAGTGAGCTGAGGTAATCCGGCGTGCTCGTATCGGGGCTGAGCGGAGGAGACATGACAAATGCAGCAGCTTTGGCCCAGTTTTTGCTCCAGTAGTGCGATCCATCTGTGCCCAGGCCGGCTGCGATTGGTTCTCCGTAGATGACCATGCCTGAAAACGAATCAATGCACAATCACTGTTTCCTTTGTGTTTCTGTTACAGTATTGTAGAGCTCTATCAACTCTCGTACCCTTTTTCCTGGCCTTGGCGATGACGTCAGCAGCTGGTTTGCTCATCACCTTTGGGATATAAAGAGGGCAGTTGGCCTGTTTAGCAATGGTGATGGCTCGATACACAGCCTCAGTCTCCACCTGGAGAAGAACAGTAGAAGTGATGCTGATGTTCAACAGTGGTAGATCAGATTTGGATTTAAACCGAGTCAAATCCTTAAGACAAACCTCCTCCGGGTGGCTCAGGACGTGTCCTTCTGGGCCAGTGATTCCCAGATCCAAAAGCTTCTTCTGTTCCTGAGGAAACCAAGAATGCATTTAAGTATGGAGAAAAAAAGGAACTGGTGTGTTTTATAAAAGAACAGTTGGAATGGAAATGCATTAGAAATTGAAGTACTCAAGGTTACCTCCTCAATAATGTCACCGTTTTCAGCATGAACCTGTGCGATGGCACCCAGTTCTCTCATGGCACTAAACATCTCATAGATCTACAGACACAGAGAGTGTTAGTTCTTGGAAACCTATATTTCTAAATGTTAAAAAGTTAATACTTTTGTTTAGCAGGGATGCATTAAAATTATCAAAAGTGACAGTAAACACATTGATACTGTTGCAAAGGATATCTATATTAAATTCTGTTCTTTTAAACTATCTTTTTATTAAGGAATTAAAAAACATTAAGCAGCACAGGAGTTTTCAACATGATCTTAAACATGAGAAATGTTCCTTCAGACACACATCAGCATATTAGTATGATTTCTGAAAGATCGTGTGACACTGAAGACAGGAGTAACGATGCTGAAAATTCAGCTTCGCGTCACGAATAAATTACATTTGAAAAGATATTTAAATAGAAAACAGTTATTTTAAATTGTAATATTTCAGTAATATTACTGAATTTTTGTTCAGCAGCCTTTGTGAGCCTCATGCTTTTGAACTGTAGTGTAAAAGTTGTTCTCTTTATTTTTAGCATTTTATTTACCTGTGTATCAGAGCTCTGATACTTGTCCTTATAAGCCATGAAGATCAGGAAGGAGTTGACACCTAAAACAAAAATCAGAATTGTGTTTTATAATGTATATTTTTGCAGCTTAACGATGAATGTCTTTTTTGGGGGGGGTTAAAAAGAAATCATAAACCTAAAACCTAATAACGCAGAAAGCAAAAATATCAAAGTCACACCTGAAATCTCACATCACCTTTATCTTTGACCAGATACTCCAGCTCCTCAAACAGCCCATCATGCCAGCGAGTGATGTCGATGTGCAGAGAGTAATCACAGCACGACCTCTTGTCCGCCGTATCCCTCCACTGGTCATACGCTGCCAGTAAACTAGCTCCCGGTTCAGGTACAACATGATCAACTAAAAGATGAGCAGAGCATAACGATTAAAACATGTTCCAAACCTGCATTAATGAGTAAACAATGACAGAATTGTAATTTCTGGGTGAACAATCCCATGTTAAAAAAAGGCAGACTCCTGTGTGGTCAAAAATGGCTAGCTGACAATATTTCAAGCAATGACAGCAGTCTGAGATGCTATAACTCATAAAAAAAAAACTTTTTCTAATTCTTCCATAACTATGCATGGTAATTTTATAAGGTGCTTATGCTTGGGATTCTGTGGGTTGGGTTTTATGGGCATACATTTAAGACTTTTTAAAGACCAAGTATAGAAAATGTAAGGAACACAATGTGTTGTATTAGCAAAACTTCAAAAAAAAGTTTGAAAACACAACTTCCAACTATCTCTATTTTAATTCATTTTATAAAATAAGAAATTTAGATAAGTTTTCATACCCTACTGACAGATGCTTGTTCTTGTTTTAAACAAACTCACTTAATTTTGCTCATTTTGTCAGAAAACAAGACTTCACTTCTTCATTTCGCATCTCAAGTAAACGAATCTTGATTTAAGGATGCTTAGATATTTGCAGTGGAAAACAAGACAAAAATACAGAGGAAGACATACATTTTTAGCAATGCATGCAACATTTAATGCCATGAATTTATGACTTTTTGCCCTGATTTAAGACCTTTTTAAGGCCTTCATTTGTGGAGGGGCAAATTAAGACCTTTTTAAGACCTTCTGTGAAAATTGAGTAACTGCATGGATTTTGTACTTTAAAAAACATTCATCAAACTGCAGGATAACTGGGAGAAAAATACCGCAAAAGGTGATTAAAAATGGCGAAAAAACAAAAATACAAGTAGATATTTTCACACGGTAAATTGCTGTATAAGTTCTGGATGTCTTGTCTGGTATATGTACCACATTTCCTGTTTACACAAGCAATAGGTTTCTGTCTTTTTGCAGATACCATTCACATGTCTGACTTAACCGTTTTCTTTGAAATGTGCTATATATTTTAAAGGATTATGTTTAAAATTATATTTACTCAGAACTAACTTGTTTCTTGAACTGTTGCATAAAAGCAATATCACATACAAATCTTGAGGGGGGGGAAATGTTTAGTGTTCATTTGTTAACTACCCAAACACATAATGTTTAAAACTTCTCCATAAAGTCAAGATTTGTTTTTGTGTTTCACTATTACTTCAAATAATGCATTTAAACCCAATGATTTCTGTGTCCTAAATGACTCCATAGCAGTACAGCAGCTTATCTGAGGAAAGTTGAGCAGAGGAGAAGAGAACAGAGAGTGACAGCGCTATGACCCCAATTCAACTGATTTTATGAGACCCGACAAGCTCTTATGCCCTAATACTGTACAACACACACACACTTTTTAGCAGAGACCCTCCTTTCTGTGAGTTAATGATCTGATAACTACTGTAAGTCTTCTGCTCTCTTCTCCTCTGTCCATATAAGATGTTGATGTAGAGACATACTGATCATGGTGGTTCCTCCTGCCAGAGCAGCTCTGGTGCCATGATAGAAGTCGTCTGCCGGGGTCATGCCCAGGTGAGGGGCCTGCAGACAGGTGTTCACATCAATGCCTCCCGGGATCACAATGTGCCCGTAGGCATCCACTGTCTTCACACCGGTTGGTACGATGAGGTTCTCGCCAATCTGCCTGCATGCCAGAATAATAAATCAATACCAATTGCTTGTGATGTCCCTCATCAAATCGCTATGGATAAAAGAATTTGCTAAATTAAATGTAAAATCTTACTTAATATTAAGGCTAGATAGGATAATATAATATAATAGCAATTAAAAATAAATAAAAGCTAATTTTTAAATTTATAATGCTTTTGAATGTTTTATGGTTGATATGCAGATTTTTACAATTATGAAATCTTAATATTAAAGGGATATTTCACCCAAAAATTCAACTTTGATGTTACTAAGGCTAGTTATGCAGACCTGGCAACCCTGAATAGACTTGTAATTAAAAAAATAAAACTAATTTTTAATGTAAAGTTTAGAATGTTTTTAAAAGTTTGAATGAATGACTGATTTGTGAAATAATGAATTCTCACTTAATGGTTCCATCTTCAATGTAAATGTCGGCATAAAAGGACTGGTCATCATTTACGATTTTTCCACCTTTAATAACGAGTCTATCACTCTGTGGAGAAAAAAAAAGACATACATTATGACTTTAGTGCAGCGTGTTATTTCAAAAGTTGTAAGTGTTGTAACTTTAAAGTGATCATTCAATTACAAATTAATATACTGTTATCATTTAAAAGAATTGGGGGGAAAAACATTAGCATAATGCACATATTTAACAAAGATTTGACATCACTGACACCAAGAATTTGATATATTCAGTGAAGATAACCAAAAGGCTTTGTATTTCACTGAAACTGTGCTGACCCAGTTCCAGAAAGCTTTGGATGTAGATATACAGTGATTTCAAAGCACAAAGAGCTGTATAATGCATGCAAATCCTCCTATGCAATATGCAGCGTTCTTTAAGGAGCTAATCAGACAGATAATATCATTCAAAAACCAGACATTTAAGAACCCAGACAGAGAATACAAAAGAAAGATAAGTCAACTCCATTCATCTGTAACAACACTTTTCTATTTACTCTATTATTCATGCTTGACTGCTGCTGTTTTGCATGAATTCATAGCGACTGATACTTTTCACTGTCCTTTTTTTTGTGCACCATTTCTGATAATCCCAGTTACAGGAGACCAATGCCTGTTCACTCACCCCTGGCATGGATCTATGCCAGGCAACTTGGCTTGTTAGGTCACCCAAGCATGAAACATCATTCACGGTATTCTTTGACAGTGCCAACCTCAATTCACAGCACAAAACCTAACTCTCACAAAGTTTAACCTGACATGGCTAAATAAAGAAACTAATGAAATTAACTTTTTGAGAATTCTGCTCAAGGGTATTTCACCACATTCACTGTGCCGGGGTGGTGTGCAACCCACAGAGCTTCACTTTAATGCAATGTGACACTTCCACGGGCGGCCCATCGTTGGCACCGCCAAAATCCCTGCCGAGCATTTCCGATTCTGGGCCACAATGTTGCTTGAGGAGAGACGAGACAGACAGCGAAGGGTCTGGGATACAGCGTGTAACACCAGGACGACCCTTCATCTTACAGTACTGAAAATCTAGAGCTTTTAGTAATGAATTATAAGAGTGTACTATTAAACACTGCATGCATATGCAATTATTATTCTCAGTAATTTGCATCGTTTTGATTTTTTAATGCATATGTTTCCAAAATCAAAGTCATGCTGAGTATGCGTGTTTCTGTGGATTGAATGTGGGTCAGACGGGGGACTCTAGCCGTCAGGCTGCAATGCCAAATTGTGTGGAAGGGATTTGGATCCAATTTGGCTGTACTAACAGCACTCGTTTCTGGGTTTTCTCGCTCCTGCGGTGCACATGGATGAATCCTCACTTATTAACCATTTACTGTCTTTGGGTCATTGTTCTTGGTAAAGCATACACTATAATACCACATCATTTTCGTTACTTGACCCTGACATGGTCATGAAGATATAAACAATTTTTCTTTTACATATACAATTATTTTACAAAAAATAAAGTATACATACTGAATTCTCGACATGGTATTTTAATACTTAATTTTTTTACCAGAAAAACGAGTGTGAAAATGCTACAATGAAAACCTGTTAATTGTCTTTAAGGTACCATGACAATACATGTAATTTTACTGTAAAATAATGTAAAAAAAAAAAAAAGATATTCTATATTAGTATTCATAAGTATAAATTACCGTATTTACTCTGAATTATTGCTGTCAAACGATTAATTGCGATTAATCACATCCAAACTAAAAGTTTTTATGTAATGTGTATATTTATTATGTATATATAAGTGAACACAGTCTATATTTTCAAAATATGTACATGTATATATTTATATGTAAATATATTTAATATACAAATACAATTTTCTTAAATATACACATTCATATGTGTGTGTATTTATATATACATAATAAATATACACAGTACACACACAAATATTAGGCTATGTAAACAAACACTTATTTTGAATGCGATTAATCACGATTCATCATTTGACAAAACTACTCAGAATATTTTATTATGTGTAACAAGGCGATACGTAACATTCATGGTAAAATATTCAAAAAGCAATTAATTAATACAATTATGTAAAACCCCTTAAAAACACCCACAGACATTTATTTAAAAACAACAATTACAATTTAAAAAAATATATATTTTATTCTTGGTTGCAGTTATGATCAGAGGGAAACTATGAAAGAGTAACTATGGCAAAGTAATGGGGTAAATTAACACACTGATGTAATACATTATATAACAGAAAAACATCAATGTTTATTTTTAATCCAAATCCAAAATATAATTATACCCACTGATCTTTCTGTCAAAAAATCCAACTGCAATGAAATATTTTAAATATTCCAAAATTTGAATGCAAGACTGAACGGTTAAAGTAGACCGTGTGCGTCAAAGGGTTAATTTACTAATAATAACAGAAAAATTGTTAAAAGGTACATTTCTTTTTACTAATGTAGTAACCACCTTGTAATTGATCAGGGAATTTCCAAAACCACAAGCATTTGTTTAGATTTTTTACTATTCCTGTTTTTGCCCTACTACAATTAAACTGTCTTGTGTTACATTTACAGTATGTGCTATCTATGCTGTTTTGTGCTTGTGTGTGTAGTGTGCTGTAATTACTGACCACAGCTGCTGGAGAGGCCAATTTAGTGCTCATCATTGTGCTATTATTAGCATGTTTTACAACAAAACAGATTTTCATCTCTCAAACGAGTTAATAGCTACATTGGCATACAATTATATATAGTCTGTGAAACAGGGCTTTACATTAATCAAAGTCCCATCCCATAATGTTTGCCAGGGGCCGGGGCCAGGGCTCTTGGGCAGGGCCACCAGACACACATCTATAGGCCAGAGAAAAGACTTCAACGCTCGCGACGTGCGAGAAATTCTGACATTTTGCGCGTGCAGCGAATGTATTACTGAACGCATATAGCCAAAATTCGTATTTTAATTTTCATGAAGACGTCCGGTACCGAAATGAGCCGACAAGAATAAATAAAAGACACAATGGACACGAGAAACCGGGAATAAGCCGCCGGTGCCGCCGCCATGGCAGATTAAACACATTAACACAGAAGAGCGTTTTCATCTACATTTGTCACATCGTTGCATGCATTAGCTCTTAAATGTTCACAGGCTTTCTCAGCAGTGTTTGGAGGACAGCAGGCTGTTGCCGGCGGCGGCGGAGGCTCACCCTTGACTGCACAATAGAACCATCATCCTCCTCTTCCTCAACATCACTATGTCCCGGTTACTGCAGCCAGCAATCACTCGCCGGTGCCTCGGGTTTAAATCATCGCTAACATATCTTACCGTCACGCGAGGGTTGTTCTTCTTGCCTTGGAAAGACATGGCACCGGTCTGGGAGCAGCTCTGATTTCCGAGAAACGAGCCGGGATGATGATGGTGATGATGATGGTGATGATGCGCTCACGGCTGAATAAAGGCGCAGCGTCCAGGCGCGAGGACGCGTGTCGCGATTCGGGGCGTAATTTAGTTTAAGATTACCAGGGTTCAATAGTCACTGTAGACAAAAGCCCTCCAGAACCCCCACCCTCTGTGTCTGCTCACCATCTGCTGCTTTAGTATTCACACCCCATCCTCACCCAGGGCGAGAGAACTCTATTAGGCTACTTCTATAAAAAAAAAATAAAAAAAAATTGGACTTCCACAAATGAACTCTTTTAATAACTAGTAAGTTAAGAGAGTGTGTTTTATTCTTTGGAGAATCCAGTTATAAAAAAATTAATAAAGAAACAAAAAAATAAATGAATAAATAAGTTTTAAAACTGTATTAAACTATATTAAATTATTGTATTCTTGGTCACACGTGGGAAACTACAGGAGTCAAAAATCCTTCACTTTACAATAAAGTAGCATATGATTATGAAAAACTTAAGAGATTTTTCTAAGTAAATAAAACTAAGGTTATTGTAGTAAGTCTTACACGTCTTTCTAATCCAAAAACAATGCATTACTTGTTTCTGTGGTTTTGTTTTTCGGTGAAATCACTAGACATTTTTAGTTTAGTTCCCCCAGTGTAACAGGGTACACCGATGCACGTTTTATAATTTTATTAAACTATTTAAGTACAAACAAAATGGCAAGAAGATACACGATTATGTCACAAAGAATGTCCACTACATTAGAAACTAGTATTTCAAATGAAATTTATAATAATCAAAATATAGCCAAACAGCTCTTTTGAATTTATAATCAATCAAACATTTCATTTTGAATACAAGGTTAAAATACATGTTGTGGACACCATCATATGACTGTTTTTCCACACTAATCACAACTAACCTGTGATCTTTTTATGATAAAGCTTTGACACAAACATGTAAACCGGAATTAAACAGCTGCCAAGTTATGTTAAACTGTAGTGAGAGATGTTTGATCTACACATTAGGACACAAGGATAGATGATTACCTCTCGTCGCCCGTTCTGCGCTCGACTGGGTCCGGTGGGGTAAACCAGGGTCTGACCCTGTGAACTGCAGGACGGAGTTTGACTCACGCTGCTGAAGTCACTCATGCTCGACGTGTCGCTGAAATTGTCCCTCTGATCGTCCACTCGTCCCCGAGGGTTTCTCCTGGCAGAACTGGGGCTGTAAGACTCAAAATTCAAGGTCTTGTTCTCAAAAGCTCCTTCGATGTTGCAGAACATCCCTCCAAACTTCACCCGGGGTTTAGGGCTGTCGGTGCCCAGTCTGGACAACAGGGATCCCTGGTCATCCTCCTGGGGAAGGAGTCTTCTCTCAGCCATGGCTCACAGGGGAAATGGGAAGCCTGTTTGAGGAGCTGCTATTCCAGAGACACTCTTCCTCTGAGAGAGAGAGACAGGTGCTGTTATAGGAGCTGTCCAGAGAGGCGTGGTGCTGAAATCCTCCACTCACTGGATTAGAAATGACAATCCCTCGAGATTAAGGTAAATCAATTATTTTACAAACATCCCGATCAGAGAGAATCAATACTAAGTCCTGTTTCTGAATCTGACTCTTTAGATAATCTCACTCACAAAAGAGAAAGCATGATAGGAGTAAAATTGACTATTTTCCTCTACTTTTAATCTTGAAAATCAAGAGTCAACAAGTCTCAAGGATAAAATTCATACGAATAAGGGAACTCTATCTATTTTATAATACAAATATTTACATATTTTGATTATTTTAGCATTTGTACAAAACATAACTACAAATTAATATGAGGTCATGAAAGCTGCATGTATAGTGATAAAAAATATAAGAATGCTAGAAAAATGCTATGTCATATCTTCACATACTGACCTAACATATATAAAATACAAATAAATTGTTATATAGGTTTCAGAGCAGTCGCAATGATGCATAAAAATCATATACACAAGTCAGCACCTTATATTACTTTTAGGATGTCATACTGCATGCATGATTTTCATACAGCATCAGTACTAATACTACTACTATTAATAATTATGATGATAAAAGGAAACTGCTCTAAAACCTATATAAAAATGTAAACATGATATTTTAAATGCAAGGTCAGTATAGTCAAGATAATGACAATATATATATAAAAGTTTTCAAAAAGTATTAAACCAGCAATACATTGCACTGAAATTGGTGCCTATACATCTTAAACACTTATTTTTTTGTTTCCACATAAGTTCCCCTCAAATATCACTGATCACCGCTTGCCTACTGTTTATGGCATAATGCAGATAGAGGGTAAAATGTAAAACTATTGTTATGATAAGCAATGCTTTCAAAAAAAAATAAAAATAAAAAATCTACTCTAATCCATCAGTGATTATAGGTTGCACTAGGAAAAAGTATTACAATTTCATGCTAAACAGACCAAGTGCTTGCAGATGTCGTTTACAGAGTGTCTGGTCTCATCTGTGCATGTGGAGATCTGGGAAAGTCCATCTGGAGGCTTGAAGATGTGCCCAAAGGAGAGGACTCCTGCCCCATATGCTGAATACCTCTGGGAGTGAATGCGTTAAAACACTTCACAGTCGAAATGGATCATATAAAAGCACAATAGCTGCAGTCTAACAATAGCCTGAGGAAAGAGGGTTTGCATTTCAACTAATATAACAGATACATGATTCATTTCCATTCATACCAGACCAGAGAGATGATCTTAGCACTTCTTACACGCATGGTACCTAAACAGATCTATAAAATATTTTCAACTACTGTGCAATGAAACTGTGAAAACAGACACAATCAATCATAAATTCATAACCAGTTTTAGTAGGAGAGTGTGTGTGTGTGTGAATAAACTAAACATGCTGTTTATTTCCATATCAAATGCTCTTTTTAAATTCACATCATGTAGCAAAAATGGGTTTTCCTGCATGTTTTATAGTTAAGCAGAACCTTCAAAGGACGTGATCGTAAAAGACATCTATTTCCATTTCCTTATTTCTGAAAACACAAAGGACTCCTGGGTATCTGTGAGCTGCAGCCCATATTCCGGAGCCTTCCGCTTCCTGGGTTTCTCTTTGATTGTAAGGCTGTGGCATTTCTTAGTTGCAAGATGTAACGGAGCGAGATGGAAGCAGCAGCCGGAGGCGGAAAACCTAGATTTTACCATTATCTCCTCTCCTCCTTCACTATCTTTCTAGTCCATGCCAGAGCTGAATTTGACCAGACAGAAATGTATATGAGCTCAGCAACATGGCAGGTTCATAACAACTGAAATTCGATTAGTTAAGCTTAAAAAAAATCAACTCAAGGTATGTGCAAGACCTCATCATTGCTTCTTTAGTAACCTCTTAATTTGTACCGCTAGACACTAAAATATTTGTCAATAAATTCTGACAACTCAGACTTTAAAATACAGTGTTGCAAACTTGTCAAAAACCCTTATAATTTTAAATTATAAACTGCTATATGTAGCGCTGTCTACTGACAGAACTGCTGCTGACCTTAAAAGACCATCTGAGTCCTTTTAAAATAAAACCTCTTGGACAAACAGATCAACTGAATATGCATTCAACAAATAATGATGACAATAATAATATGGTCACATATTTATATGATCTACATGTTATCTTTAGTATGTATGTATATGTATATGTATATATGTATATATATATATATATATATATATATATATATATATATATATATATATATATATATATATATATATATATATATATAATAAACAATATTAAAACATTATAATTAAAATATATATTAAAATGTATTATTATTAATATATTAAACATACAGTACATATGTACTATATATAAAGTATAGTATATATAGTATTACTATTAAAAAAAAAAAGATTGCTATTCATTATTTTAGAGTATTACTATATACAGCCTATGTATTTCTATACATTTATATTTACCTGACCTTAAATCTTGAAAGAAATCTAGAAAAATAACATTGAATGACTGTCTGTATTTGACATGAGAAATATTATGTAAATGGTGAATTGCTTTACGCACACAATGAAGCATATTAAAGCAAGTACAAATGAAGCTTACCTTACTTTCAGTTTCTGTTCAGAGGTACGTATGTAATCCACTGTGCCACTTTATTTTCAACGAACAGAAAAAGACACAGAAATATCCTCTTCCTCTGAGAAATTTATTTCAAACACTGCTCCTGTACATTAGAAAACCAGACAATTTTAATTCCAGGAATAAACTTTCAGTTCCACTTCTCTCAATGCACAGGAGCGGGCGAGCGCCAGCACGCAAACACCAGACGTACTGTACCACCGGAACCGAAGCAGAGTGAGTGTAAACAGTGGGAGGAAGGATTTGAACGTAACACCTCTCATTCCATCAGGCTTCCAAAGGGAAGCAGCCTCCAGCACCACCTGCTTAGCAGGGAAAGGAGAGAGCGTTTCAATTTAAGAGTCCTTAAATTCCACACGCACAGAGGTCTCACAATGCAAAGTTCAAAAGGTCAGGAGGATAAAAACTATTTTAGTCCACAAGAATGAGAGCACCATATTCCATGTCCATGTTCCAGAGTTGATGTGAACAGTTTGAAGTCTCGTATCAGCGCAGAAGAGATGGCTGGGACCCCTGATGACACGTGTGTCACCCTCCTCTGGTACAGAAGAACACTTGAGGCCTGTGAGCTAAACAAAAACAACATTTACTCTTAAACCGGGTGACATCTGGAACTAAGATTGTTTTATATTTTTAAAAGAAGTCTCTAATGCTCATCAAGGCTGCATTTATCTTTTAAAAAATACAGTAAAAATAGTAATATTGTCAAATATTTTTACAGTTTTAAATAAGTTTTTTCTATTTTAATATCATTTTAAATATCATTTATTCCTGTGATGCAAAGCTGAATTTTCAGCAGCATTGCTCTAGTCTTCAGTGTCACATGATCTTTCAGAAATCCTTAAGTACTGCTTCATATTATGTTTTTTTTTTTCCAGAGTATATATATATATATATATATTTATTTGTTCAGGATTCTTTTAAGAATAGAAAGTTAAAAAGGACAGCATTTCTTAGAAATAGAAATCTTTTGCAACTTTGTAAATGTCTTTTCCACGACTTTTGATCATTTTATATTTATTTCTTTAATTTTTTTTTTAATCTTGCTGACAACCACCACCAAGCTTTTAATATTCGGTCTTCAAATCTCTTTGAACTGTCCTCAAACTACATACGACTTATACTTTATAACCTTCAAAATGTTGTAAACGTTCAGTATCAACATTCAAAGTCTTGTCTTGACAAACTACATATAACTATTATTTTGGTGCATAATTTTGTCATTTTGTTATATTTACAATTTCAGCCACGCTGTTCTGGACAAAGAGTGATATAGAGTGATATAAAAGTGATATAGAGTATATTTTTCTTATCTATAATGTGTATGAATTATCATGTATTACCAGAGTCCACTGAGCTGCATGCCACCGTTTCTTGCTTTCTGGAAGATCTACGACCAAAGAATGAAGGCTAAAGAAAAAAATAAAAATAAAAATAAAAACTGAACATGGGAACAAAACCAAAAGACAAAAAACAACACAATGAAACAGAGGAGAGAATAAAATAAACATTAAATTTAGATAAAGTTAAAAATATTATTGGAGAAGATGCTTGTGTTGACCTTGACAGAATGATAGATGAGTGCTCTATATGATTACCTTTTCTTCTAGTTCCTTTATCTGTCGCTTCTGTGTCTCTATCCATTCTTCCAGCTCTTTTATCCTCTGTTGAGACAGGAAAAACAGATCAATCAACAGCAACATATGGCCAATACTAAATATTGAATTTTATATTCACTGCAGAAAAAAAACTAAACAAAAACAGCACACTGCAATAGAAATAAGCATGATCTCTTTCACTTCACTTCTATTTTTCATATTTTATAGAAGTATATACCGCTTGAGCATGTTGTAGCAGCTCCATCCTCTCTCTGAGTATCTGTGCATCTCTCTCTCGTAATTCACTCAAGACCTGCCTCTTCCACTGATCCACAGCCTCTCTCAGCGAATCACGGTCCTGCTCGCTCAGCAGCTCGGACACCTTCCCACCGGTCTCCTCCAGCTGCAAAGCATCAAACAGCATCGCCTCCAACTCAAGGATGCGCTGAGAGAAACACAGAGGGGTGTGGGCCAGAGATGGCATGCATTCACCACCAGGGGGCACAGGAGGGCAGAACTGCATCTCATAATAGAGTAAAACTCCTCCGCAGTGCTTGAGAATAAAGCATATGGATTATTGGCCATCTGATGTGCAGTCCTTACCTTATGTGCATGGTCCAAAGACTGTTTTCTGTAGTCTAATTCCTCGTCTAAATATCCTTTTTGTTTGCTAAAGAGCTCCTTAGGAGGAAAATGACAAGAGGAAATAATCATGTTGATGTAAAAACACAGCATTAACAAAAGTCATTTTGCATAGATTATTATTAGATTTTTAAATTATATAAAAAATGCACATTAAAAAATAAGCCTGTTGTTAGAACCAATACTATTTATATAAAAAAAGTATATTACAATATGTGTGTGTGTATATACAGTATATATATATATATATATATATATATATATATATATATATATATATATATATATATATATATATATATATACAGTATATATATATATACAGTATATATATATATATATATATATATATATATATATATATATATATATATATATACAGTATATATATATACAGTATATATATATATATATATATATATATATATATATATATATATATATATATATATATATATATATATATATAAAAAAAAATTTTTCCTATGATATTAATTATATACCAACCCAACCAAATTCCCATTACCTGGCAGAAATAAAATAAAGCAAAGCAAAACCAACCCCAAAAAAAAAAAAAAAAATGGTAAAGTATTTATATATGTAATGAAAATCTAATAATAATCATGAACAAAATAAATCTACATTAAAATGTTTGGAATTTGAGGGAAAACGTACACATAATAGGCTTAATGTTTTAATAAAACATTATTTTGTTTTTATTTTGGGGTAAAATAAGTAAGAATTAACTTATGGAAATTAAAGTGCGTAATGCATTTAAATACATTTACCTTTTCACTTTCAATGTCCAACATTTTCTGCTGTAATGCTGATTTAGTGACTTCTATTTGCTCTAACCACTGGACACAAGAGACAGAAACATGAAACAGTCATCAAAACAACATGAAATAAAAAAATATATATATTTTAAAAAGACATACCTTCTCGGCTAATGTTAATACTGTTCTGGCATGAATAACCACCACTTGCTCCTCATTGGTCAGATTCTGTGCGTGTCGTCCAATGAAAAGATGAGACATCAGTGACAGAGATATGCATGTGTACCAAACACACCCAGGCATGTGTAAACACACACATTTACATATGAAATCAACATACACTTACGGCGTTATCCCCCAGAATATCGAGTTTCTTCATCAGCTCTGTGATCACAATGTCCTGTGGTGTGAGAAAGACTTTAATTGAGAGATATTAGACCACGAATTCTCCTCCAGACATCAGCAGATTAGATCTGTGCTGGATCACTGACAGTCTGTTACGTGTTTGGACTGACATCAGTTGCATCTGAAAAACTAAATTGAAAACTATGCTGGAAAAAAAAAAGAACCTTAAAATAATTAAATCTAAGTCAAATATCTACAGGAAGAGTTGTTTTCTGTGGCACTTATATTAAATAATTATTTAATAAAATATAAAATACTATGTAAAGTAAAATAGCAAAACTGTCTGTATTTAAAATGAGTTCTATGGAGCATTATATAATAACATTTCTTTTGAAAGATTTAATAGGTAACAATTATGAAACATTAAGGTAATTAAATATTAAATAATTATTTAATAAATCAAAATACTATAATAAAAAAAAGAACAATATATATTTTAAATGTGTTGTATGTAGTATGATACAGAAAAAATATATATTTTAAAAGATTTAACGAGGCAAATAATCTTTAATATTAATATTAAATCATTATTTAATGCAATTTAAAATACTATATATATATATATATTAGTACTGTTACTAATAACAGTACTAATATATATATATATTATATATACTATTATATAATATATATATATATATATATATATATACTATTTTTATTATATATAAAAATAGTATATATTTTTATATAGTATTTTATATTTTATTAAATGATTTAACCTTATTTATTATTTTTTAATTGTTTTACTCAAATCTTTTAAAATATCTTTTTGCTATACTACATATAACAACATTTAAAAACAGATGTTTTACCTTTTTACATATATATATGTTATATGTAGTATAGCAAAAAGATATTTTAAAAGATTTGAGTAAAACAATTAAAAAATAATAAATAAGGTTAAATCATTTAATAAAATATAAAATACTATATATATATAATGTGTTATATGCAGGATAATATAAAAGTAATTATTGTAAAATATTTAATGAGTAAAATAATTATGAAAACATAAGGTAACAACATTAAATAATAATTTTAAAATAATTTAATTAAAAAATAATAATAAAAAAAATAAAAAGGCACAAAATATTTAAAATGTTACAAAATGTAACATAATATTAAATTAAAACAATAATAAAAAAAAATTGTGAATTTAAAAAAAAAACCTATTGAATTTTTACCACAGTATCACTGTGACAACTTGCCCCAATCATTCATATATTAAAATCTTATAGTTACATAATACAATGTCCCCATGTGACAACTAGCCCCGGTCTCTCTATGAGCAACTCACAGTAACACCCTCTGCCTCACAGTACAACTGCAGGGGACTCATGCCCTCGGAAAAATGGATGTTCTGGAAGTTTATGGCTGGAGATCTTCTCTCTCTTTCCTGGAGAAAAAAAAAAAAAGAGCATCATTATTGTTCTTCTGTGTCTGACATGCAAACACATGACACGTTTTGGAGTAGAAAGATATTCAAGTCAGACTCACTTCAAGTTCAAGAATTCTGAACTCCAGGAGTTCGTTTTGGTCTTTTGCATCCTGAATTTCATTTTTCAGTCGCGTCTCCTCCATCTCCATATTTTTAATCTGGGAACAAAAAGCACAAAGCGTGGGGTAAAAAAAAAAAAAAAGGCATCTGACAGGAAAACTGTCTGTGAAACAAATGAGCTGCATTCACTGCCTCAAACTGGCTTCATGAAATTAATTAAAACCACTGCTGAACTACTGAAAGAGGGTCCTTTTTGGGTCATTCCCATAATTTGGTGCCTTTGTAACTTGAATAAAGAAGCCTTTTTTCCAAGTTTTCCAAAGTCATTCATGTCAAACTTTAAAAACTTAAACTGTGTTATTAATAGAAACATTTTAAACAAAAGAAAATGTGCTCCGATTGTGATGTTCGTCTTTTATCAGTCTGACGAACATGAACGTCACCCACCTTTTCTACAAGCTCTTGGTTGCGCTTATACAAAGCTTGTTTCTCCTCAATCCACTTCATATCCTGAAAAATGCATATAACATGAATGCAAATGATTTAAAAAAATCAATGCTAGCAGATCTTATCGTGTAAAATCATCTCCAACACTCTCCCAGACTCATTCTCCTTCAGTGCATCTCTGATCCCAGAGCAATTTCATCTGCGCACGTACCCCTCACAGCCCAGACTGATGTATGACCAGCACTGCTTTCACATTCTCTTCACTCACGGAATATATGGGATTACTTTTAGGGTTGTCATCATGTGTGTGTGTGTTGCCACAAAAAAAACCTTGATTTAGAGTATAAGTGGCCCTCGGGTGGAAAAAAAATATTAAAAAACTAAGCAGAGAGTCAAAGACTTCTGGAAACTCACCGTAAGACATATTCATCATCTCTGATAAAATTATATTTCTTTCAATGGGGTCCAAAAGTTACACAGCAAAAGTTTTGGTTCACTTTGTATTACATTCTGAATCCTTTACAGTGAATGGGTGCCGTCAGAATGAGAGTCCAAACAGCTGATAAACACATCACAATAATCCACACCACTCCAGCCCATCGAGTTGTAAGAAACAAATCACTTGTGGATTATTGTTTTGTTTTTATCAGCTGTTTAGACTCTCATTCTGACGGCACCCATTCGACACAAAGGATCCACTGGTGAGAAAGTAGCATACTGCTAAATAGAGTTGCTGAAGAAACAAACTCTTCTACATGTTGGATGGGCTGAGGGGTAAGTACATTTTCACCAAATTTCATTTTTGTGAATTATTTTTTTAATGGAATTATGCAAGTAGAACTGTGCTAAATGTTATTTTGCAGTTCTAACGGTAACAATGCTGGTGTTTTACCTGTCCCTGATGACTTAGAGCACACTCCAGATCTGCTATTCTGGTCTGGTACCGCATCAGTTCGGCCTGAAGCTGCTCTCGAGTCTAAAACAGACAAACAATTACATTTTTGCACATCTGTAAAGAAAAGAGAAAAGAAACAAGAAAAAAAAATGCCATTCGTAAACCATTTTACTTTTGTGTATTTGAGTAAAATATATTCAGTTAGGAAACAAATGTAGGGCGGGACTTAATTTTGTTTTTCAGGAATACATTGGATTGTGAAAAGTGGGCGTTACCAGAATGTTGATTCAAGGTGATTGGAGGAAAGGAGTTGAAAACTAAGACGGAATTTATGATGTTACCCACAAAGGTGCATTTCATTTAAATGAAACAATTACAATGATCAAATATTTAGTTCTTTAGAATAATGTGGTCTGTTTTGATTTCATGGTGATTTTGATTTTTTTGCTTTTTAAGTTAAACGAGGACAATTTTTTTGGGAAAAAAGGAAATGTCTTGTGAAGCTGGATTTTGTACCGAAGAGATATTCTTACGGAAATGGAAACCAAGTGACTGACAAAATGTCCCGTCACTCGTTGTGGTCAAAAAAGCTTTTAAAGCTTGATGCTCTATTGCATTGTGTTTGGTTAAGACACGGTGTAATATTGCAAAAAGAATCATATTCATATGATGAACTATACAGCCATCTGCTAATAGCTGAGATGTTGTTGTTACTATAAAGAGAGTGAATATAAATATTTCATGGCTGGCATGTTTAAACGATTTACCTTGACCTCTTTCTCTGCATCAAACGTTCCTCCCACCTGCTCCTGCAGGAGCGCGTAAGCTCGCTGAAGAGCCTGATACTCCATCGTCAGCTGACGGAAGCGCAGATCTGTCTCCTCCTTAAGCATTCCCTGAGCACAGAGAGATGACAGGTTTATGGTTATAGTTTACAGTCCCACACAAACACACACAAACACACACACACCTCTTCGAGGTCATCGTCTGGCGTGCAGGGCGTTCGGTCTGTGTGACAGGAAATAGAGGAGCCGTCCGAGTCTATAGAGCCTTCCTCATCATAGCCAAAAAACGTCTCCACCACCGGCTTTGGAGAGAATGACAGATTTAATTTTAAAAACCTTTTTGACCCAAAGAATTTTAAAAATACGGTAGAAAAGAAAAAAGAAAAATATAATAATACTAAAATAAAAATAAATAAATAAATAAATAAAAAAAAATGCAAAATTTGGTCAAATTAAAAATAGCAACAAATAGAAAATATATTCTTATCTAAATATATTTCTTGATATTTTCTGTGAGAACCACAGGGTTAATGTTAATTGTTGCTTGAATTAATATATTTTTTAAAAAGACAAATAAAACATCACTAGGATTAATCAATGGTGCAATGGTGCTTAATCATAAAATAACAACATTATATAATAATTAAAATGCTAATCTTTAGTACTAATATAAAAATAAATGCATATTCAATGCATAATTAAATGATATCAATCAGGCAATAAAATATAAACAAAGAAAACCTAAAATAATTTTTTTAAATAAATATTTCATACATAAAATGATAATAAAATAAAAGCATAATCCATATATATTATTAAAAGTATATGATTATCAAAACTAAACAAAATTTCAAGCAAATATTCTACACACTAATTAATATTAAAATGCTCTAAAAATTATAAAATCTAAAAATCACGAATAATGCAATGTATGAGCAAATAGTATATAAGAATAAGACATTACAGAATTATGCAATAATGTATTTATTTTATTCTTTTGCGGATTTAATTTTTTTTATTATTAATGGGAAGACTACTTTATAAAAGTCCTTCTTTGTTTTGTTTTTTTTACTTTGCCAGAATGTTTGTGATTTTTTTCACCTTCATGCTTGTATCTTACGTGCAGTTTAAAAAAAAGCCGAATGTGTTTGACAATGAAATGTGCATGTGTAGTTAATTCCTGATGTCTGCGTACCCTACAGGTTCTGAAGGGCTTCTTCCTGCGTAGGCTGTCCTGTCTCCTGTATCTCAGCAGCATGTCTCTCTCCTGAGAAACAATTAAATTAAAGAACAAAACACATGAACTTGAACCAGATTCTCTATCATACACGAACATCTCATTTCTATAAAGTACAAGTTGCTGTTTCCACTACACTTCTAGTCTTACAGAAAGAAAGAAATGTACACAGCTGCAATTACATTATGTCTGAACCTCACATACAGTACATCACTCACTCATTTCAGCTGCTAATTTCATTCACCCTTTGAGAAAACGGATATTTCTGCAGATATTTTCATCTGGGTTTTTGTTAGGTAACATGTACTGCGCTCATATGCAAAAACATATTTCACAGTGTGAATATTTCCCAGAGGCAAAATGACTCACTATCACACTCTTCACGTATCCAGCGGTTTCCAGTGCCTGGAAATTAAACCAGACTGATCAGAGAACTTTTTTTTTTAAATTGACCCCAATTTAATTCCTAATCTAATTGTAGCTTTTAAAATACTTTTTTGTGCATCCATGTGAGAAGAAATGCCGATACCTTGGACAGCTCGTCGATTATGTTCTGTTGTTCCAGCACTTGTAGTCTGAGAAACTCAATCTCTCTTTCCTCTTGACTCTGATCCAGATCGTTCAGAGAACTGGGCCGGCGTATCGTCCCAGCCTTCTCTCGCTGCAAAATAAAACACCAAGTGACCGGATGTGTGCACAGATACTGCGGACAGATTATTACTCGTGTCTGATGAGTTGTCATAATTTGCAGATCATTTAGACATGAGCAGTAACAAGGCAATGTACTTGCTGGATGCTGAGCGACTCAACCGACAAATTGTTTACATGCAAACACAACCGTGCTACATAAAGATGGTTCAGTATTCAAAGCTAATGTTTTATGCAAATAGTGTGGACTTCATCTGAAAAGATTACTTCAGTATCAAACATATATAAACAGGTTTATGCAGTAGAACAGGCAGATGGATGCTTCTTTTGTCTAGGGAATCAATCAAAATAACAGTAATGTGTCTGAGCTGGAAATGGCCAATTATGTCTATTGACAGTGGAGCAGTTGTTGGATATAAATTGATTAAAACTGGCTCTACCAGCCCCCTCATCATGCATTTACTGCAATAACTACATCTCCAAGAGGAACTATTTTGATTTGTTCATTTGCAGAAACTTTACTTAATACAAGCAATACGACTGCATCGGCAAACAAAATACTGATGCCTTCAGGATAAGTTGGGGGCAGCAGGATTTTTTATTTAAAAAAGGAAACATTGATGAAATGTAATCTGTTTTAAAAAAAATTAAAAATCTCAACCCCAAGCTTTTGGTAGTTTGTAAGTCGATTAACTTTTTTTTAATCAACATCAGTATTTTAAGAACTTTAACTGGTCAACATTTGATTTTCAACAATATAATATTTATAGTTATTATAAAATATACATAGTTCATTTTAAAAGTTCCTGTGATGTAACTATAAATTCTTAAAACTAAAAATATGCTATATAGTCTCTCAATTAAAAAGGGCTCATACTATTCAAATACAGACATGTTCAGTGAGTTTCATTACCATTTCGATGTTCTCCTGAGTGATGAACTGCAGTTTGTTCTCCATGCGTCTCGATGCATGAGCCAGTTCCTCATTCTTGCGGCTGAGACGCCTGTTCTTGTCCAGTAATGGCTTATACTGGCTCTCAGCTTCACGGAGACGCTTTAACTGGGCACAGACACACACAGAAACAAGCTGATGTGGAAAAAGCATGCAGTAACCCTAAATAATATTTGGATATTTAAAAATGGATGAATATCATTCCTTTAGGAAGGGGATTTCAGAAAACACTTTTACAAATAAAACCTGCCAAGTTACTTATTTTGAACACAACGCAATATTTCAAAATGTGATTGCAAAACTAAATGACCTGGACTGCACATATGAAGAACTGAGACTGTCTAACTAGTTGGAAAATTAGTTTAAGACATGAAATCTAAACCAACAGAGAAGCCGACTGGGCTATTTCGGTCTACTTGAACATCAAGTCATTGTTGAGGACTGTATTGACACGGAAACCGAGTCCTAACCCTTGCTGAAGGTTTCTGCTGCAATGTTTAAATCACTCTGTCTCTGTATTGATCTTTAAGACTGTCTGAGCTGAGAGGAGGAAACACTGAAGTCATTCATCACTGCACACATACTTACCACCATTACAGAGAACATTCACACCATCACATAACACTTAGAAAGGCAAAAACACTCTCTAATTGATGTTACAGTAAACATGATGGATGGGGATTGGATGGATGGATGGATGGATGGAGGGATGGATGGATGGATGGAGGGAGGGATGGAAATATTTTTACCATAACAATAAATTAAAACAAATATAACAAAATAAAATAAATATTTTTACCATAAATTATTATTTTTTAACCATAACAATAAAATCTAAAATTAAATAAATATTTTAGCAAAACAAACATAAAAGATAACAGAAAATAAATTTAAAATAAGTAAAACATTATTAAATACGTATAAGTAAATACATAAAATAAGTAAAACATTTTCACACAGCAGACTCACCAGTTCATTGCGTTCCTCTGAA
This sequence comes from Barbus barbus, assembly GCF_936440315.1. NCBI lineage: Eukaryota > Metazoa > Chordata > Actinopteri > Cypriniformes > Cyprinidae > Barbus > Barbus barbus. Next base: position 24,291,555 of record NC_136716.1, read on the forward strand.
AGCAGAGCATTGCGATCTTCTAGTTTGCGGATAATAGCACTCAGTTCTGCGATTTTCAGTTGGAAACGTCGAGCATCCTTCTCATCCAACTGCTGCATATGGAAAACAAACCAACTGCAGGTAACTGGAAAAAACACCCTTCATTCGTATATTTGTTGTGTGTCTATCTATCTATCTATCCATCTATCCATCTATCCATCTATCCATCTATCCATCCATCCATCCATCCATCCATCCATCCATCCATCCATGTGCAAGGCTTCTTTAAACATCTTTGACAAACATCAAAGTCTTGACATATATACACTTTTTATTTATTTTATTTCAATTCCATTTGGTGTTGCTGTATTTAGGAAATACTCCATTATGTCAGGTAACCGTATAAACTGTGGGAGGAGGGAACAGAGTCAGAGTGCTCTGGCGTGGCCACATCTGACAAAGAGCTGAAAGGTCACTGATCAAATCCATCTTTTCTCCGGCAGAGAAGATGAAAGCAGCAGCTCCACCACAGCAGAAGCAGACATCAAACCCACAGCAACACAAATACAGCCGGAGACATGGATGTTCTGCTGCTGGGAAACAAGCCTCGGATATAGAGACGCAAGAATACACTGAACGCGTGAATAAAAGTGTGTGCATCCATGCGTTTCCTAACAGCCCTGAGAAGGTGAAATGTGGAAAAGATCGCACTCACACTCTCATCTTCAGCCAGTTGCTCTCTGCTGCATGATGACAGAGTGACATGATGATATATATACATACATACACAGGACTCGAATTGAGGGGGGGGGATGGCATCCCCCTGTTTAAAAAAAAATTACAAAGTATCCCCTCTGTAAAACCACCATCCCCCTTGGATTAATAATGTGTATTATGTAAAACATATGCAAATGAAATGTTAAAATTCTCTGCTTAAGATATTTCACGAACGGTGATTGGCCAATCAGAATTCGGTACTGTAACAAGCTGCGTACGAGCGGAAGCAAGTTTTCGTAATTTTTCGCGCGAAATGGTTCAAGCGCAAGTTTTCAAATTCTTTAAAAAGAATTTTTCCTTGATTAGTATTTAAAGACATTCCCCTAACATAATGTTATTGTGCTGTATGTGTAACTGTGAGGCACTAAGAAACGAGCTGACATTATCGAGTCATCGACTTTGCAAAAACCAAACAAAAACACATCTTGAGAGTCCAAAAGCACTCACTGCGCGATGAAGCCTAATAGAATACAGTTAAAATAGCCTTAGAATTCAAGCAATTAAAGAAAAAATACCCATGTATGAGTTATGTTTTTATATTCATTGCACAAGCAATGTACTTTTCTGAATGTCACTACATGTGTGCGAGCACGAATGTGTGTCGTTCCTGGAATGAATTAATTTTTGAACGAATCAACCAAGCCAGTGATTCAACGGTCCATTCAGATGAGAAGGACACTTGTTTCATTTCTAATTGAATCAGCCGCTTTGACCGAATTGTTTGATTTGAACGATTCAATAAATAATTTATTAAAACCAGGACTTGCTGCCACCTACTGGCGGTTTTATTGTCATCATGTTTTATCCACGACAGGTCTAAACTAGCCAAGGTTTCAAAACACATTTAGCAAAATACCAAAATTCCTCTATTTCAGGCCCCAGAAGGAAAAAAGCTTATAAATAATAGATAATTTAATTAGGCAAATTTTTCATTAAATAAAAACCTTTTTAAAAATTAGACAAATTTTCTAATCATTACGTAAAATTACCCCCCCCCCCCACACCCAAAAATAAATAAATAAATTGACCACACCATCTCCCCTGAGATTCTTTAACAATTCGACCACTGTGTATGTGTATATATATTATATATATTTCTGTAGCTCAACAAGAAGCATGGTGCAATCCCAAGAAACACAATTCCTTAAATGCAATTTAAGTTGTAAAATGCATAAATGTAAATCCACTGTAAAGACGACGAATATTACAAGTTCTTTGTTAGACTCCAGAGAAAGAATTCAAATAGAATATATAGCAAACTAAATAGGCCCTTATTTAAGCCGCCGCAGGAGACTCCGAAAATAAAAATAAAGTTGTTTTAAATACATTTTTGATCATGTGTGCAGGGAAATAAGTAAAAGCATAAAGCAAAAACAAGCACAAAGTCAAAACTGCAGGCATTTGGCATTTAGAAATACGGTAACTCATGCTATTAATGGTTTATTTAGGTGCAGAATAATACATTAAATTAAGACTTAATGATAATGGGCAAATTAATGTTGTGTTTGTTTTGTTTTTGATGATCATTCTGATACAAACATTACTAATAAAAAGTGTTAAAAGTGTTAAAAAGTTACTGCTGTTAATGAAAATCTGTCACTAATGTCTATCGATGAGTTTGCACAGACAATAAGATCAGCGTTACTCAATTATGATCGTAACGCTGTAATGTGTTATGTCGGAAAGAACAGGACATTAGAGTCATGCTGTCAAGCATGAGGATCCCGGGACAGATCTGTGTTTACTCCAGCAGATGAAACAAGCAGCTGGATCAGCAATATTTTCGTCAAACCCAGATCAGTTACATTCCTTGAACCTTTGCACAAAACTGTATTTACAATTCCTACCTGCCAATTAATCAAACACCTTTTTAGGGACCATAATGCAGACTTTTATAACATTTTCTTTCTCTTGAAATCAAGCAAGGACAGTCTGCTGTGCATAAAGTTAATATCACATGCACATCAATGACCTTTTTATGTTCTTACTGTGGATTGGAATAAAGAATCTTAAATCTTTAAAGGTCCTTCAAGGACTGATGCTGTATAACAGCATAGCTGATAAATAATAGACAGTAAGGTGCAACGGTCATTGACCACTTTTCCCTTCAACCTTGTTTCTGTAAGTGTTTTTTCCCATTTATTTTCTCTATAGGTATTTAATATACTTTCAATAAATAATACAAGGCATTAACCCAAAACTAACCAGCTCCTAAATTAATAACAAAAACAATATGTTTTTTAAAGAGTCTCTCATGCTCACCAAGGCTGATAAAAATACAGTAAAAACAGAAAAATTGTGAAATATTATTACAATTTGAAATTATTTTTTCTTTTGAACATATATTTTAAAATGTAATTTATTCCCGTGATGGCAAAGGTGAATTTTCAGCATCATTACTCCTGTCTTCAGTGTCTTGTGATCCTTAGAAATCATTTTAATATGCTGATTAGCTGGGTCTTTAATAGATATATTTAAAAGAACAGCATTTATTTGAAATAGAAACCTTTTGTAACATTATAAATGTCTTTACTGTCACTTTTAATCAATTGAATGTGCTGTTGATGATTAAAAAGTATATATTTCTTTCCAAAAATAAAATACACATTCAAAAACCCCACACTTATTCAGTAGTCTACAAATCATTCAAAAAGACAAATGTACAAAACTGTATATTTAACAACTTTTCTGAATGAATGAACTACTCATTCCACAATCTCTTGACACAAGCAAAAAATACATAAATATAAAACCATTTGACTGTAATTAATCGAACAGATTTTATATTTGAAGTGAATTGCATAATTTCCAAACGTACAGATTAATATGTTTTTGCTAGTTTACCTTTTTACTAGGAAATTGACATGACTTTTTAAATATGGTCCAGCTTTTAAAGAAGCATCTACCATCACCTAATAGCTCAGACTAGGTCTGTCTTGAAAACTTTAGATGTTACTGCTCAAACGCAGTTTCTCTATGGAGAATATGAATGGGAAATATTTCAGAAATCTGACTGTTGTGCTTTATATTGCAATAAATCTGGGTTGAGGAAAACGGATCGAGTAGGTGAGCACAGTGAAAGCAGAAGTGCAGTAAGCGGCGAGGTTTAGTAAAGGAGGAGAGGTGCTTACAGGGTTAGCTGTGTTCTCTGCTGTGTCTCCTGCAGCGAGTGAATAAGGGCCCTCTTGTCTGGGGCTGGAGTCTCGCAGCAGGGCCAGCTGAGTATCTACAGCCTGTTTCTGCTGCTGTAGTTTCCACGAGTGGCCCGCCTGAGCGCTGAGCTCTCTCTCCAGCCCACAGACAGCGCGCTCCTTTAGTTTAATCTCATCCATCTACAGGACAGAACACAGCACAGTCACACACATTCTGCCTTAAATGGGACACAGTCGTAGTAAGTAAACATAAAACATGACCGGCAGTCCGCAGGAGGAAACACACAGTTACCACACAGCAGTCCAGGGTTATTTTAGAATCATTGAGATATTATTATAGACTTGATTTTGAATTAGTTTTTATTTTTCATTTTCATAGTTAGGTTTAGCATTTTATGTGTGTTTGTACATGTACATACCATTTTTTTGTAAATATAACAAATGTTTAAACAGAAACTTTTCAATTTAATGCACAAAATGAGCTCATTTCAAATTTGATGCCTGCTAGGTCTCAAAATAGTTGGGACGGGGGCATGTTTACCATGGTGTAGCATCTCCTGTACTTTTCAAAACAGTTTGAAGATGTCTGAACATGTTGTAAAAGCTGCAGTATGTGGTTTTGCATTGTCCTGCTGAAATACACAAGGCCTTCCCTGAAATAGACATCATCTGGAGGGGAGCATATGTTGCTCTAAAACCTTTATATACCTTTCAGCATTCATAGTGCCTTCCAAAATATGCAAGCTGCCTATGCCGTATGCACTTATGCACCCCATACCATCAGAGATGCTGGCTTTTGAACTGAATGCTGATAACATGCTGGAAATTCTCCCCCCCCTCCTCTTTAACTTGGAGGACACGGCGCCCGTGATTTCCAACAAGAATGTCAAATTTGGACTCATCTGACCATAGAACACACTTCCACTTTGAAACAATCCATTTTAAATGAGCCTTGGCACACAGGACACGACAGCGCTTCTAGACCATGTTCACATTTGGCTTCCTTTTTGCAAGATAGAGTTTTAGTTGGCATCTACAGATGGCACAGTGGATTGTTTACACCGACAGTGGTTTCTGGAAGTATTCCTGGGCCCATTTAGTAATGTCAATGATAGAATCATACCGATGAGTGATGCAGTGTCGTCTGAGGGCCTGAAGACCACGGGCATCCAATAAAGATATTCGGCCTGGTCCCTTACGCACAGAGATTTCTCCAGTTTCTCTGAAGATTTTGATGATGTTATGCACTGTAGATGATGAGATTTGCAAAGCCTTTGCAATTTGACATTGAAGAAAGTTGTTTTTAAAGTAATCCACAATCTTTTTACGCACTATTTCACAGATTGGAGAGCCTCTACCCATCTTTACTTCTGAGAGACTCTGCCTCTCTAAGACATCCCTTATATTGCTAATCATGTTACAGACCTGATGTCAATTAACTTAATTAGTTGCTAGATGTTCTCCCAGCTGAATCTTTTCAAAATTTCTTGCTTTTTCAGCCCTTTGTTGCCCCCGTGCCAACTTTTTTGAGACCTGTAGCAGGCATCAAATTTGAAATGAGCTCATTTAGTGGATAAAAGCGTAAAATTTCTCTGTTTAAACGTGTAATATTCTATGTGTTCTACTGTGAATAAAATATTGTCTGATGTGATTTGAAAGTCTTTTAGTTTTCATTTTATTCTAAACTAAAAAAAATGTCCCAACATTTCCGGAATTCAGGTTGTAAAAAAAATGATATTTTACTTGTCAAGGATGCATTAATGTTTCTTATTTCAAGTAAAACTATTTTTTTTTAGTTTATTAAGAATTTATTAATTCATTCATTCATCCATCTCCCCAAAAACATAACATTTCGTCTTTATTCCAGTTTAAGATATTTTAGTACATCAAATCAAACTAATTGGAAATGAGAAATGTTGCCTCGGTGACTAGCTGACATAATAATAATAATAATAATAATAATAATAATAATAATAATAATAACAACAACAACAATAGTAATAATAATATTTATTCCAGTTAACATTTTTTTTTTTTTTTTTGAGAAAATAGCTTTTTATGGCTATAGTTTTAATTATTGGTCTATTTATTTATTTATTTGCATTTTATTTCCCAATATCCATAAAACATCTATAAAGTTTTTATTTAATTTGTAGTTTTATTTATTTTAGAACATCACGTTAAATTAGATGAAAATGACCTTAAAATACATTAAAATTATAGTTTTAGTTTAATGATTTAGTTTCTCAAGTTGAATCAAATCAAACAAGTGCAGCTATAGAAAGTGAAGGCTAAATCTTATGCACTGCTTTATTTAGTTAGTTAGTTTTACTATTTATTTCTTTATTTAAAATTGCTGAGTGCACCTTTATTTATTTAAGGTTTATTTCCAAAAGCTGTCACTGGGGAAGAACCCATTCAAAATAACTTATTTACCCCTAAATGAAGCATATTACTACCTAAAGTATAGATAATACCTTTTGTAAGGGTTCCACCCCAGTAACAGCTTCTGTGTCTTTTTCTTCTGAAAGCGCATACATGGTATAAAGTATAGGGATCAAGATGCAACATAAATCCTTGCAAAAGTGCTTCTGCACACCTACACTGTCTGTAGAGAATCAGATGTTTCTGTGCTATTGGATGTGTTCTGACACTCAGAGCACGCGCCACGTCTATAGGAACAAAGTGATCCCATCATACTTGTCTATCAGTAAGAGAAAGACCGTAAATCCATTTAATAAACTCCTCACATTCACATCACAGCAACTAAACAGCAGCAAACAGAAGCACCCCTCAAAGAAATGAACTGCGCTGCTTGATTTCTCTGCCTTGATGTTCTCCCTCTCAAATACACACATCCATTTATAGCTACTGTTCCTCTTGTGCTCCATTATAGGGAGGTTTGCAGCAGTATTTAGTTCTCTGAGCGAACTATTAGACTTTTACAATTCCTTTCACATTTGAACATGCAAATGGAAAATCTTTAGGCTGACCATTCACAAATCACAGCTCTAATAAATCACCTAACTGGAAAAATGGCCTCATGTACAGTCCAGAAATAGTTCACACAGACCTTGAACAGCAGTTCAAAATAAACATTACACTCCAATTATGCACTGATTCAAACACCGCATAACATTTATACATCTCAGTTTCTAAAACCTGCATGCAATGGTCATTAGCTGAATATCTTTGACAATTAAGTATAAAGTGTGAACTGATGGACTGATAAAAATTTCAAACTCTCACTGAAAAGGGAGGGACTATGACACTTTGCTACAATGTAAAGTAGTGAGTGTACAGCTTGTATAACAGGGTAAATTTGCTGTCCCCTCAAAATAACTCAACACACAGCCATTAATGTCTAAACCGCTGGTCACAAAAGTGAGAAACCTGAATCCCGAGTAGTTTACATCTAACAACTCTTACTTTGTTTCTCACAATCCAAAATTGTGAGTTAAATAGAAAACAGCGGTTTTAAAATATTATTTCACAATATTACTGTTTTTACTGTATTTTTGACCCCCCCCAAAAAAAATCGGCCTTGGTATTAAAAAAAACTACTGTATTTTCACCTAAATTTAAACAGAAAAACAATAATGAAACAAAATCAATGAAACAGCAAAGACAGAAAAGATAACATTGTGACAACTAGCCCCGATATACATTCTAACCCCCTCAGTTGAAATCTCTGTAGACACTGTTATTCTTCAACATACTGAAGAAGAGAAAACTGTTTAATGAATGAAAGAACACATCTCTTTTTATCTTTCTCTTTAAATCTTTCTGGTGTTAAATGACTCATTCTCTCTGTCAGGTGACTCACATTGACACGCCCACTGTAGGCGTTACCACGGTGATCAGAGCATCTCGCAAGAAATCTCAGGGTGCGTCTATGTTTATCTGTGTTATATAAAGCGCTACATGGCTCGGTGGGAAAATTAGGTCCTGTTCTCTTATACGGCATCCCTGCGGCTATAGAGAAAGACACATAAAGCATAAATGCACATTACATGACACATTAGCATTTTAAACACACTGTTTCCATGAGCAGCATGAATACGTTGATTATGATGTATGTCATTACACAAGCCTCACTGTTGCCTTGGTGATTCATGTGCATGATTAATTAATTTAATCAAGAAATATCAGCCGTGGACATTCAGTATCTGGGCTCCGGGCCAGACCGCAGGGCTCCAGACCCGTGAGGGACGGACACCAGCAGCAAACTCCTGCCG